>NW_028252749.1:0-36160 GCF_964263255.1 Lissotriton vulgaris
TTTCAAATGTTTTATTTTTGAACGTCAGTTCACATTTGTAGGTGGATCATCAGTGTTAGAGCTAAAATTAGCATGTTTAAAGTGATTTTCATGCTTCCAGGGGCCCAAAACACAAGATTTATGGAATGGTTAAAAGTGCATGAAAATGGCCAATTTACTCACTCTGAGTTCTCAAAAAGGGTTTCTTCACCCCGGGAAGTTAATTAAATACCATTTGGAGGCATTTAATGTTCGAGCAAAAACGGCTGATTTTCGACAAAAGAGATAACACCCCCCCATTACGTCATGCTTCAGAAATGTGGAAAATGGTCCGTTTTCAAATGTTTTATTTTTGAATGTCAGTTCACATTTGTAGGTGGATCATCAGTGTTAGAGCTAAAATTAGCATGTTTAAAGTGATTTTCATGCTTCCAGGGGCCCAAAACACAAGATTTATGGAATGGTTAAAAGTGCATGAAAATGGCCAATTTACTCACTCTGAGTTCTCAAAAAGGGTTTCTTCACCCCGGGAAGTTAATTAAATACCATTTGGAGGCATTTAATGTTCGAGCAAAAACGGCTGATTTTCGACAAAAGAGATAACACCCCCCCATTACGTCATGCTTCAGAAATGTGGAAAATGGTCCGTTTTCAAATGTTTTATTTTTGAACGTCAGTTCACATTTGTAGGTGGATCATCAGTGTTAGAGCTAAAATTAGCATGTTTAAAGTGATTTTCATGCTTCCAGGGGCCCAAAACACAAGATTTATGGAATGGTTAAAAGTGCATGAAAATGGCCAATTTACTCACTCTGAGTTCTCAAAAAGGGTTTCTTCACCCCGGGAAGTTAATTAAATACCATTTGGAGGCATTTAATGTTCGAGCAAAAACGGCTGATTTTCGACAAAAGAGATAACACCCCCCCATTACGTCATGCTTCAGAAATGTGGAAAATGGTCCGTTTTCAAATGTTTTATTTTTGAACGTCAGTTCACATTTGTAGGTGGATCATCAGTGTTAGAGCTAAAATTAGCATGTTTAAAGTGATTTTCATGCTTCCAGGGGCTCGGGAAGTTAATTAAATACCATTTGGAGGCATTTAATGTTCGAGCAAAAACGGCTGATTTTCGACAAAAGAGATAACACCCCCCCCATTACGTCATGCTTCAGAAATGTGGAAAATGGTCCGTTTTCAAATGTTTTATTTTTGAACGTCAGTTCACATTTGTAGGTGGATCATCAGTGTTAGAGCTAAAATTAGCATGTTTAAAGTGATTTTCATGCTTCCAGGGGCCCAAAACACAAGATTTATGGAATGGTTAAAAGTGCATGAAAATGGCCAATTTACTCACTCTGAGTTCTCAAAAAGGGTTTCTTCACCCCGGGAAGTTAATTAAATACCATTTGGAGGCATTTAATGTTCGAGCAAAAACGGCTGATTTTCGACAAAAGAGATAACACCCCCCCATTACGTCATGCTTCAGAAATGTGGAAAATGGTCCGTTTTCAAATGTTTTATTTTTGAACGTCAGTTCACATTTGTAGGTGGATCATCAGTGTTAGAGCTAAAATTAGCATGTTTAAAGTGATTTTCATACTTCCAGGGGCCCAAAACACAAGATTTATGGAATGGTTAAAAGTGCATGAAAATGGCCAATTTACTCACTCTGAGTTCTCAAAAAGGGTTTCTTCACCCCGGGAAGTTAATTAAATACCATTTGGAGGCATTTAATGTTCGAGCAAAAACGGCTGATTTTCGACAAAAGAGATAACACCCCCCCATTACGTCATGCTTCAGAAATGTGGAAAATGGTCCGTTTTCAAATGTTTTATTTTTGAACGTCAGTTCACATTTGTAGGTGGATCATCAGTGTTAGAGCTAAAATTAGCATGTTTAAAGTGATTTTCATGCTTCCAGGGGCCCAAAACACAAGATTTATGGAATGGTTAAAATTGCATGAAATTGGCCAATTTACTCACTCTGAGTTCTCAAAAAGGGTTTCTTCACCCCGGGAAGTTAATTAAATACCATTTGGAGGCATTTAATGTTCGAGCAAAAACGGCTGATTTTCGACAAAAGAGATAACACCCCCCCATTACGTCATGCTTCAGAAATGTGGAAAATGGTCCGTTTTCAAATGTTTTATTTTTGAACGTCAGTTCACATTTGTAGGTGGATCATCAGTGTTAGAGCTAAAATTAGCATGTTTAAAGTGATTTTCATGCTTCCAGGGGCTCGGGAAGTTAATTAAATACCATTTGGAGGCATTTAATGTTCGAGCAAAAACGGCTGATTTTCGACAAAAGAGATAACACCCCCCCATTACGTCATGCTTCAGAAATGTGGAAAATGGTCCGTTTTCAAATGTTTTATTTTTGAACGTCAGTTCACATTTGTAGGTGGATCATCAGTGTTAGAGCTAAAATTAGCATGTTTAAAGTGATTTTCATGCTTCCAGGGCCCAAAACACAAGATTTATGGAATGGTTAAAAGTGCATGAAAATGGCCAATTTACTCACTCTGAGTTCTCAAAAAGGGTTTCTTCACCCCGGGAAGTTAATTAAATACCATTTGGAGGCATTTAATGTTCGAGCAAAAACGGCTGATTTTCGACAAAAGAGATAACACCCCCCCATTACGTCATGCTTCAGAAATGTGGAAAATGGTCCGTTTTCAAATGTTTTATTTTTGAACGTCAGTTCACATTTGTAGGTGGATCATCAGTGTTAGAGCTAAAATTAGCATGTTTAAAGTGATTTTCATGCTTCCAGGGGCTCGGGAAGTTAATTAAATACCATTTGGAGGCATTTAATGTTCGAGCAAAAACGGCTGATTTTCGACAAAAGAGATAACACCCCCCATTACGTCATGCTTCAGAAATGTGGAAAATGGTCCGTTTTCAAATGTTTTATTTTTGAACGTCAGTTCACATTTGTAGGTGGATCATCAGTGTTAGAGCTAAAATTAGCATGTTTAAAGTGATTTTCATGCTTCCAGGGGCCCAAAACACAAGATTTATGGAATGGTTAAAAGTGCATGAAAATGGCCAATTTACTCACTCTGAGTTCTCAAAAAGGGTTTCTTCACCCCGGGAAGTTAATTAAATACCATTTGGAGGCATTTAATGTTCGAGCAAAAACGGCTGATTTTCGACAAAAGATAACACCCCCCCATTACGTCATGCTTCAGAAATGTGGAAAATGGTCCGTTTTCAAATGTTTTATTTTTGAACGTCAGTTCACATTTGTAGGTGGATCATCAGTGTTAGAGCTAAAATTAGCATGTTTAAAGTGATTTTCATGCTTCCAGGGGCCCAAAACACAAGATTTATGGAATGGTTAAAAGTGCATGAAAATGGCCAATTTACTCACTCTGAGTTCTCAAAAAGGGTTTCTTCACCCCGGGAAGTTAATTAAATACCATTTGGAGGCATTTAATGTTCGAGCAAAAACGGCTGATTTTCGAAAAAAGAGATAACACCCCCCCATTACGTCATGCTTCAGAAATGTGGAAAATGGTCCGTTTTCAAATGTTTTATTTTTGAACGTCAGTTCACATTTGTAGGTGGATCATCAGTGTTAGAGCTAAAATTAGCATGTTTAAAGTGATTTTCATGCTTCCAGGGGCTCGGGAAGTTAATTAAATACCATTTGGAGGCATTTAATGTTCGAGCAAAAACGGCTGATTTTCGACAAAAGAGATAACACCCCCCCATTACGTCATGCTTCAGAAATGTGGAAAATGGTCCGTTTTCAAATGTTTTATTTTTGAACGTCAGTTCACATTTGTAGGTGGATCATCAGTGTTAGAGCTAAAATTAGCATGTTTAAAGTGATTTTCATGCTTCCAGGGGCCCAAAACACAAGATTTATGGAATGGTTAAAAGTGCATGAAAATGGCCAATTTACTCACTCTGAGTTCTCAAAAAGGGTTTCTTCACCCCGGGAAGTTAATTAAATACCATTTGGAGGCATTTAATGTTCGAGCAAAAACGGCTGATTTTCGACAAAAGAGATAACACCCCCCCATTACGTCATGCTTCAGAAATGTGGAAAATGGTCCGTTTTCAAATGTTTTATTTTTGAACGTCAGTTCACATTTGTAGGTGGATCATCAGTGTTACAGCTAAAATTAGCATGTTTAAAGTGATTTTCATGCTTCCAGGGGCTCGGGAAGTTAATTAAATACCATTTGGAGGCATTTAATGTTCGAGCAAAAACGGCTGATTTTCGACAAAAGAGATAACACCCCCCCATTACGTCATGCTTCAGAAATGTGGAAAATGGTCCGTTTTCAAATGTTTTATTTTTGAACGTCAGTTCACATTTGTAGGTGGATCATCAGTGTTAGAGCTAAAATTAGCATGTTTAAAGTGATTTTCATGCTTCCAGGGGCCCAAAACACAAGATTTATGGAATGGTTAAAAGTGCATGAAAATGGCCAATTTACTCACTCTGAGTTCTCAAAAAGGGTTTCTTCACCCCGGGAAGTTAATTAAATACCATTTGGAGGCATTTAATGTTCGAGCAAAAACGGCTGATTTTCGACAAAAGAGATAACACCCCCCCATTACATCATGCTTCAGAAATGTGGAAAATGGTCCGTTTTCAAATGTTTTATTTTTGAACGTCAGTTCACATTTGTAGGTGGATCATCAGTGTTAGAGCTAAAATTAGCATGTTTAAAGTGATTTTCATGCTTCCAGGGGCTCGGGAAGTTAATTAAATACCATTTGGAGGCATTTAATGTTCGAGCAAAAACGGCTGATTTTCGACAAAAGAGATAACACCCCCCCATTACGTCATGCTTCAGAAATGTGGAAAATGGTCCGTTTTCAAATGTTTTATTTTTGAACGTCAGTTCACATTTGTAGGTGGATCATCAGTGTTAGAGCTAAAATTAGCATGTTTAAAGTGATTTTCATGCTTCCAGGGGCTCGGGAAGTTAATTAAATACCATTTGGAGGCATTTAATGTTCGAGCAAAAACGGCTGATTTTCGACAAAAGAGATAACACCCCCCCATTACGTCATGCTTCAGAAATGTGGAAAATGGTCCGTTTTCAAATGTTTTATTTTTGAACGTCAGTTCACATTTGTAGGTGGATCATCAGTGTTAGAGCTAAAATTAGCATGTTTAAAGTGATTTTCATGCTTCCAGGGGCTCGGGAAGTTAATTAAATACCATTTGGAGGCATTTAATGTTCGAGCAAAAACGGCTGATTTTCGACAAAAGAGATAACACCCCCCCATTACGTCATGCTTCAGAAATGTGGAAAATGGTCCGTTTTCAAATGTTTTATTTTTGAACGTCAGTTCACATTTGTAGGTGGATCATCAGTGTTAGAGCTAAAATTAGCATGTTTAAAGTGATTTTCATGCTTCCAGGGGCCCAAAACACAAGATTTATGGAATGGTTAAAAGTGCATGAAAATGGCCAATTTACTCACTCTGAGTTCTCAAAAAGGGTTTCTTCACCCCGGGAAGTTAATTAAATACCATTTGGAGGCATTTAATGTTCGAGCAAAAACGGCTGATTTTCGACAAAAGAGATAACACCCCCCCATTACGTCATGCTTCAGAAATGTGGAAAATGGTCCGTTTTCAAATGTTTTATTTTTGAACGTCAGTTCACATTTGTAGGTGGATCATCAGTGTTAGAGCTAAAATTAGCATGTTTAAAGTGATTTTCATGCTTCCAGGGGCTCGGGAAGTTAATTAAATACCATTTGGAGGCATTTAATGTTCGAGCAAAAACGGCTGATTTTCGACAAAAGAGATAACACCCCCCCATTACGTCATGCTTCAGAAATGTGGAAAATGGTCCGTTTTCAAATGTTTTATTTTTGAACGTCAGTTCACATTTGTAGGTGGATCATCAGTGTTAGAGCTAAAATTAGCATGTTTAAAGTGATTTTCATGCTTCCAGGGGCTCGGGAAGTTAATTAAATACCATTTGGAGGCATTTAATGTTCGAGCAAAAACGGCTGATTTTCGACAAAAGAGATAACACCCCCCCCATTACGTCATGCTTCAGAAATGTGGAAAATGGTCCGTTTTCAAATGTTTTATTTTTGAACGTCAGTTCACATTTGTAGGTGGATCATCAGTGTTAGAGCTAAAATTAGCATGTTTAAAGTGATTTTCATGCTTCCAGGGGCTCGGGAAGTTAATTAAATACCATTTGGAGGCATTTAATGTTCGAGCAAAAACGGCTGATTTTCGACAAAAGAGATAACACCCCCCCATTACGTCATGCTTCAGAAATGTGGAAAATGGTCCGTTTTCAAATGTTTTATTTTTGAACGTCAGTTCACATTTGTAGGTGGATCATCAGTGTTAGAGCTAAAATTAGCATGTTTAAAGTGATTTTCATGCTTCCAGGGGCTCGGGAAGTTAATTAAATACCATTTGGAGGCATTTAATGTTCGAGCAAAAACGGCTGATTTTCGACAAAAGAGATAACACCCCCCCATTACGTCATGCTTCAGAAATGTGGAAAATGGTCCGTTTTCAAATGTTTTATTTTTGAACGTCAGTTCACATTTGTAGGTGGATCATCAGTGTTAGAGCTAAAATTAGCATGTTTAAAGTGATTTTCATGCTTCCAGGGGCTCGGGAAGTTAATTAAATACCATTTGGAGGCATTTAATGTTCGAGCAAAAACGGCTGATTTTCGACAAAAGAGATAACACCCCCCCATTACTTCATGCTTCAGAAATGTGGAAAATGGTCCGTTTTCAAATGTTTTATTTTTGAACGTCAGTTCACATTTGTAGGTGGATCATCAGTGTTAGAGCTAAAATTAGCATGTTTAAAGTGATTTTCATGCTTCCAGGGGCTCGGGAAGTTAATTAAATACCATTTGGAGGCATTTAATGTTCGAGCAAAAACGGCTGATTTTCGACAAAAGAGATAACACCCCCCCATTACGTCATGCTTCAGAAATGTGGAAAATGGTTTGTTTTCAAATGTTTTATTTTTGAACGTCAGTTCACATTTGTAGGTGGATCATCAGTGTTAGAGCTAAAATTAGCATGTTTAAAGTGATTTTCATGCTTCCAGGGGCTCGGGAAGTTAATTAAATACCATTTGGAGGCATTTAATGTTCGAGCAAAAACGGCTGATTTTCGACAAAAGAGATAACACCCCCCCATTACGTCATGCTTCAGAAATGTGGAAAATGGTCCGTTTTCAAATGTTTTATTTTTGAACGTCAGTTCACATTTGTAGGTGGATCATCAGTGTTAGAGCTAAAATTAGCATGTTTAAAGTGATTTTCATGCTTCCAGGGGCTCGGGAAGTTAATTAAATACCATTTGGAGGCATTTAATGTTCGAGCAAAAACGGCTGATTTTCGACAAAAGAGATAACACCCCCCCATTACGTCATGCTTCAGAAATGTGGAAAATGGTCCGTTTTCAAATGTTTTATTTTTGAACGTCAGTTCACATTTGTAGGTGGATCATCAGTGTTAGAGCTAAAATTAGCATGTTTAAAGTGATTTTCATGCTTCCAGGGGCCCAAAACACAAGATTTATGGAATGGTTAAAAGTGCATGAAAATGGCCAATTTACTCACTCTGAGTTCTCAAAAAGGGTTTCTTCACCCCGGGAAGTTAATTAAATACCATTTGGAGGCATTTAATGTTCGAGCAAAAACGGCTGATTTTCGACAAAAGAGATAACACCCCCCCATTACGTCATGCTTCAGAAATGTGGAAAATGGTCCGTTTTCAAATGTTTTATTTTTGAACGTCAGTTCACATTTGTAGGTGGATCATCAGTGTTAGAGCTAAAATTAGCATGTTTAAAGTGATTTTCATGCTTCCAGGGGCCCAAAACACAAGATTTATGGAATGGTTAAAAGTGCATGAAAATGGCCAATTTACTCACTCTGAGTTCTCAAAAAGGGTTTCTTCACCCCGGGAAGTTAATTAAATACCATTTGGAGGCATTTAATGTTCGAGCAAAAACGGCTGATTTTCGACAAAAGGGATAACACCCCCCCATTACGTCATGCTTCAGAAATGTGGAAAATGGTCCGTTTTCAAATGTTTTATTTTTGAACGTCAGTTCACATTTGTAGGTGGATCATCAGTGTTAGAGCTAAAATTAGCATGTTTAAAGTGATTTTCATGCTTCCAGGGGCCCAAAACACAAGATTTATGGAATGGTTAAAAGTGCATGAAAATGGCCAATTTACTCACTCTGAGTTCTCAAAAAGGGTTTCTTCACCCCGGGAAGTTAATTAAATACCATTTGGAGGCATTTAATGTTCGAGCAAAAACGGCTGATTTTCGACAAAAGAGATAACACCCCCCCATTACGTCATGCTTCAGAAATGTGGAAAATGGTCCGTTTTCAAATGTTTTATTTTTGAATGTCAGTTCACATTTGTAGGTGGATCATCAGTGTTAGAGCTAAAATTAGCATGTTTAAAGTGATTTTCATGCTTCCAGGGGCCCAAAACACAAGATTTATGGAATGGTTAAAAGTGCATGAAAATGGCCAATTTACTCACTCTGAGTTCTCAAAAAGGGTTTCTTCACCCCGGGAAGTTAATTAAATACCATTTGGAGGCATTTAATGTTCGAGCAAAAACGGCTGATTTTCGACAAAAGAGATAACACCCCCCCATTACGTCATGCTTCAGAAATGTGGAAAATGGTCCGTTTTCAAATGTTTTATTTTTGAACGTCAGTTCACATTTGTAGGTGGATCATCAGTGTTAGAGCTAAAATTAGCATGTTTAAAGTGATTTTCATGCTTCCAGGGGCTCGGGAAGTTAATTAAATACCATTTGGAGGCATTTAATGTTCGAGCAAAAACGGCTGATTTTCGACAAAAGAGATAACACCCCCCCCATTACGTCATGCTTCAGAAATGTGGAAAATGGTCCGTTTTCAAATGTTTTATTTTTGAACGTCAGTTCACATTTGTAGGTGGATCATCAGTGTTAGAGCTAAAATTAGCATGTTTAAAGTGATTTTCATGCTTCCAGGGGCCCAAAACACAAGATTTATGGAATGGTTAAAAGTGCATGAAAATGGCCAATTTACTCACTCTGAGTTCTCAAAAAGGGTTTCTTCACCCCGGGAAGTTAATTAAATACCATTTGGAGGCATTTAATGTTCGAGCAAAAACGGCTGATTTTCGACAAAAGAGATAACACCCCCCCATTACGTCATGCTTCAGAAATGTGGAAAATGGTCCGTTTTCAAATGTTTTATTTTTGAACGTCAGTTCACATTTGTAGGTGGATCATCAGTGTTAGAGCTAAAATTAGCATGTTTAAAGTGATTTTCATACTTCCAGGGGCCCAAAACACAAGATTTATGGAATGGTTAAAAGTGCATGAAAATGGCCAATTTACTCACTCTGAGTTCTCAAAAAGGGTTTCTTCACCCCGGGAAGTTAATTAAATACCATTTGGAGGCATTTAATGTTCGAGCAAAAACGGCTGATTTTCGACAAAAGAGATAACACCCCCCCATTACGTCATGCTTCAGAAATGTGGAAAATGGTCCGTTTTCAAATGTTTTATTTTTGAACGTCAGTTCACATTTGTAGGTGGATCATCAGTGTTAGAGCTAAAATTAGCATGTTTAAAGTGATTTTCATGCTTCCAGGGGCCCAAAACACAAGATTTATGGAATGGTTAAAATTGCATGAAATTGGCCAATTTACTCACTCTGAGTTCTCAAAAAGGGTTTCTTCACCCCGGGAAGTTAATTAAATACCATTTGGAGGCATTTAATGTTCGAGCAAAAACGGCTGATTTTCGACAAAAGAGATAACACCCCCCCATTACGTCATGCTTCAGAAATGTGGAAAATGGTCCGTTTTCAAATGTTTTATTTTTGAACGTCAGTTCACATTTGTAGGTGGATCATCAGTGTTAGAGCTAAAATTAGCATGTTTAAAGTGATTTTCATGCTTCCAGGGGCTCGGGAAGTTAATTAAATACCATTTGGAGGCATTTAATGTTCGAGCAAAAACGGCTGATTTTCGACAAAAGAGATAACACCCCCCCATTACGTCATGCTTCAGAAATGTGGAAAATGGTCCGTTTTCAAATGTTTTATTTTTGAACGTCAGTTCACATTTGTAGGTGGATCATCAGTGTTAGAGCTAAAATTAGCATGTTTAAAGTGATTTTCATGCTTCCAGGGGCTCGGGAAGTTAATTAAATACCATTTGGAGGCATTTAATGTTCGAGCAAAAACGGCTGATTTTCGACAAAAGAGATAACACCCCCCCATTACGTCATGCTTCAGAAATGTGGAAAATGGTCCGTTTTCAAATGTTTTATTTTTGAACGTCAGTTCACATTTGTAGGTGGATCATCAGTGTTAGAGCTAAAATTAGCATGTTTAAAGTGATTTTCATGCTTCCAGGGGCCCAAAACACAAGATTTATGGAATGGTTAAAAGTGCATGAAAATGGCCAATATACTCACTCTGAGTTCTCAAAAAGGGTTTCTTCACCCCGGGAAGTTAATTAAATACCATTTGGAGGCATTTAATGTTCGAGCAAAAACGGCTGATTTTCGACAAAAGAGATAACACCCCCCCATTACGTCATGCTTCAGAAATGTGGAAAATGGTCCGTTTTCAAATGTTTTATTTTTGAACGTCAGTTCACATTTGTAGGTGGATCATCAGTGTTAGAGCTAAAATTAGCATGTTTAAAGTGATTTTCATGCTTCCAGGGGCCCAAAACACAAGATTTATGGAATGGTTAAAAGTGCATGAAAATGGCCAATTTACTCACTCTGAGTTCTCAAAAAGGGTTTCTTCACCCCGGGAAGTTAATTAAATACCATTTGGAGGCATTTAATGTTCGAGCAAAAACGGCTGATTTTCGACAAAAGAGATAACACCCCCCCATTACGTCATGCTTCAGAAATGTGGAAAATGGTCCGTTTTCAAATGTTTTATTTTTGAACGTCAGTTCACATTTGTAGGTGGATCATCAGTGTTAGAGCTAAAATTAACATGTTTAAAGTGATTTTCATGCTTCCAGGGGCTCGGGAAGTTAATTAAATACCATTTGGAGGCATTTAATGTTCGAGCAAAAACGGCTGATTTTCGACAAAAGAGATAACACCCCCCCATTACGTCATGCTTCAGAAATGTGGAAAATGGTCCGTTTTCAAATGTTTTATTTTTGAACGTCAGTTCACATTTGTAGGTGGATCATCAGTGTTAGAGCTAAAATTAGCATGTTTAAAGTGATTTTCATGCTTCCAGGGGCCCAAAACACAAGATTTATGGAATGGTTAAAAGTGCATGAAAATGGCCAATTTACTCACTCTGAGTTCTCAAAAAGGGTTTCTTCACCCCGGGAAGTTAATTAAATACCATTTGGAGGCATTTAATGTTCGAGCAAAAACGGCTGATTTTCGACAAAAGAGATAACACCCCCCCATTACGTCATGCTTCAGAAATGTGGAAAATGGTCCGTTTTCAAATGTTTTATTTTTGAACGTCAGTTCACATTTGTAGGTGGATCATCAGTGTTACAGCTAAAATTAGCATGTTTAAAGTGATTTTCATGCTTCCAGGGGCTCAGGAAGTTAATTAAATACCATTTGGAGGCATTTAATGTTCGAGCAAAAACGGCTGATTTTCGACAAAAGAGATAACACCCCCCCATTACGTCATGCTTCAGAAATGTGGAAAATGGTCCGTTTTCAAATGTTTTATTTTTGAACGTCAGTTCACATTTGTAGGTGGATCATCAGTGTTAGAGCTAAAATTAGCATGTTTAAAGTGATTTTCATGCTTCCAGGGGCCCAAAACACAAGATTTATGGAATGGTTAAAAGTGCATGAAAATGGCCAATTTACTCACTCTGAGTTCTCAAAAAGGGTTTCTTCACCCCGGGAAGTTAATTAAATACCATTTGGAGGCATTTAATGTTCGAGCAAAAACGGCTGATTTTCGACAAAAGAGATAACACCCCCCCATTACGTCATGCTTCAGAAATGTGGAAAATGGTCCGTTTTCAAATGTTTTATTTTTGAACGTCAGTTCACATTTGTAGGTGGATCATCAGTGTTAGAGATAAAATTAGCATGTTTAAAGTGATTTTCATGCTTCCAGGGGCTCGGGAAGTTAATTAAATACCATTTGGAGGCATTTAATGTTCGAGCAAAAACGGCTGATTTTCGACAAAAGAGATAACACCCCCCCATTACGTCATGCTTCAGAAATGTGGAAAATGGTCCGTTTTCAAATGTTTTATTTTTGAACGTCAGTTCACATTTGTAGGTGGATCATCAGTGTTAGAGCTAAAATTAGCATGTTTAAAGTGATTTTCATGCTTCCAGGGGCTCGGGAAGTTAATTAAATACCATTTGGAGGCATTTAATGTTCGAGCAAAAACGGCTGATTTTCGACAAAAGAGATAACACCCCCCCCATTACGTCATGCTTCAGAAATGTGGAAAATGGTCCGTTTTCAAATGTTTTATTTTTGAACGTCAGTTCACATTTGTAGGTGGATCATCAGTGTTAGAGCTAAAATTAGCATGTTTAAAGTGATTTTCATGCTTCCAGGGGCTCGGGAAGTTAATTAAATACCATTTGGAGGCATTTAATGTTCGAGCAAAAACGGCTGATTTTCGACAAAAGAGATAACACCCCCCCATTACGTCATGCTTCAGAAATGTGGAAAATGGTCCGTTTTCAAATGTTTTATTTTTGAACGTCAGTTCACATTTGTAGGTGGATCATCAGTGTTAGAGCTAAAATTAGCATGTTTAAAGTGATTTTCATGCTTCCAGGGGCCCAAAACACAAGATTTATGGAATGGTTAAAAGTGCATGAAAATGGCCAATTTACTCACTCTGAGTTCTCAAAAAGGGTTTCTTCACCCCGGGAAGTTAATTAAATACCATTTGGAGGCATTTAATGTTCGAGCAAAAACGGCTGATTTTCGACAAAAGAGATAACACCCCCCCATTACGTCATGCTTCAGAAATGTGGAAAATGGTCCGTTTTCAAATGTTTTATTTTTGAACGTCAGTTCACATTTGTAGGTGGATCATCAGTGTTAGAGCTAAAATTAGCATGTTTAAAGTGATTTTCATGCTTCCAGGGGCTCGGGAAGTTAATTAAATACCATTTGGAGGCATTTAATGTTCGAGCAAAAACGGCTGATTTTGGACAAAAGAGATAACACCCCCCCATTACGTCATGCTTCAGAAATGTGGAAAATGGTCCGTTTTCAAATGTTTTATTTTTGAACGTCAGTTCACATTTGTAGGTGGATCATCAGTGTTAGAGCTAAAATTAGCATGTTTAAAGTGATTTTCATGCTTCCAGGGGCTCGGGAAGTTAATTAAATACCATTTGGAGGCATTTAATGTTCGAGCAAAAACGGCTGATTTTCGACAAAAGAGATAACACCCCCCCCATTACGTCATGCTTCAGAAATGTGGAAAATGGTCCGTTTTCAAATGTTTTATTTTTGAACGTCAGTTCACATTTGTAGGTGGATCATCAGTGTTAGAGCTAAAATTAGCATGTTTAAAGTGATTTTCATGCTTCCAGGGGCTCGGGAAGTTAATTAAATACCATTTGGAGGCATTTAATGTTCGAGCAAAAACGGCTGATTTTTGACAAAAGAGATAACACCCCCCCATTACGTCATGCTTCAGAAATGTGGAAAATGGTCCGTTTTCAAATGTTTTATTTTTGAACGTCAGTTCACATTTGTAGGTGGATCATCAGTGTTAGAGCTAAAATTAGCATGTTTAAAGTGATTTTCATGCTTCCAGGGGCTCGGGAAGTTAATTAAATACCATTTGGAGGCATTTAATGTTCGAGCAAAAACGGCTGATTTTCGACAAAAGAGATAACACCCCCCCATTACGTCATGCTTCAGAAATGTGGAAAATGGTCCGTTTTCAAATGTTTTATTTTTGAACGTCAGTTCACATTTGTAGGTGGATCATCAGTGTTAGAGCTAAAATTAGCATGTTTAAAGTGATTTTCATGCTTCCAGGGGCTCGGGAAGTTAATTAAATACCATTTGGAGGCATTTAATGTTCGAGCAAAAACGGCTGATTTTCGACAAAAGAGATAACACCCCCCCATTACGTCATGCTTCAGAAATGTGGAAAATGGTCCGTTTTCAAATGTTTTATTTTTGAACGTCAGTTCACATTTGTAGGTGGATCATCAGTGTTAGAGCTAAAATTAGCATGTTTAAAGTGATTTTCATGCTTCCAGGGGCTCGGGAAGTTAATTAAATACCATTTGGAGGCATTTAATGTTCGAGCAAAAACGGCTGATTTTCGACAAAAGAGATAACACCCCCCCATTACGTCATGCTTCAGAAATGTGGAAAATGGTCCGTTTTCAAATGTTTTATTTTTGAACGTCAGTTCACATTTGTAGGTGGATCATCAGTGTTAGAGCTAAAATTAGCATGTTTAAAGTGATTTTCATGCTTCCAGGGGCTCGGGAAGTTAATTAAATACCATTTGGAGGCATTTAATGTTCGAGCAAAAACGGCTGATTTTCGACAAAAGAGATAACACCCCCCCATTACGTCATGCTTCAGAAATGTGGAAAATGGTCCGTTTTCAAATGTTTTATTTTTGAACGTCAGTTCACATTTGTAGGTGGATCATCAGTGTTAGAGCTAAAATTAGCATGTTTAAAGTGATTTTCATGCTTCCAGGGGCTCGGGAAGTTAATTAAATACCATTTGGAGGCATTTAATGTTCGAGCAAAAACGGCTGATTTTCGACAAAAGAGATAACACCCCCCCATTACGTCATGCTTCAGAAATGTGGAAAATGGTCCGTTTTCAAATGTTTTATTTTTGAACGTCAGTTCACATTTGTAGGTGGATCATCAGTGTTAGAGCTAAAATTAGCATGTTTAAAGTGATTTTCATGCTTCCAGGGGCTCGGGAAGTTAATTAAATACCATTTGGAGGCATTTAATGTTCGAGCAAAAACGGCTGATTTTCGACAAAAGAGATAACACCCCCCCATTACGTCATGCTTCAGAAATGTGGAAAATGGTCCGTTTTCAAATGTTTTATTTTTGAACGTCAGTTCACATTTGTAGGTGGATCATCAGTGTTAGAGCTAAAATTAGCATGTTTAAAGTGATTTTCATGCTTCCAGGGGCCCAAAACACAAGATTTATGGAATGGTTAAAAGTGCATGAAAATGGCCAATTTACTCACTCTGAGTTCTCAAAAAGGGTTTCTTCACCCCGGGAAGTTAATTAAATACCATTTGGAGGCATTTAATGTTCGAGCAAAAACGGCTGATTTTCGACAAAAGAGATAACACCCCCCCATTACGTCATGCTTCAGAAATGTGGAAAATGGTCCGTTTTCAAATGTTTTATTTTTGAACGTCAGTTCACATTTGTAGGTGGATCATCAGTGTTAGAGCTAAAATTAGCATGTTTAAAGTGATTTTCATGCTTCCAGGGGCCCAAAACACAAGATTTATGGAATGGTTAAAAGTGCATGAAAATGGCCAATTTACTCACTCTGAGTTCTCAAAAAGGGTTTCTTCACCCCGGGAAGTTAATTAAATACCATTTGGAGGCATTTAATGTTCGAGCAAAAACGGCTGATTTTCGACAAAAGAGATAACCCCCCCCCTATTACGTCATGCTTCAGAAATGTGGAAAATGGTCCGTTTTCAAATGTTTTATTTTTGAACGTCAGTTCACATTTGTAGGTGGATCATCAGTGTTAGAGCTAAAATTAGCATGTTTAAAGTGATTTTCATGCTTCCAGGGGCTCAGGAAGTTAATTAAATACCATTTGGAGGCATTTAATGTTCGAGCAAAAACGGCTGATTTTCGACAAAAGAGATAACACCCCCCCATTACGTCATGCTTCAGAAATGTGGAAAATGGTCCGTTTTCAAATGTTTTATTTTTGAACGTCAGTTCACATTTGTAGGTGGATCATCAGTGTTAGAGCTAAAATTAGCATGTTTAAAGTGATTTTCATGCTTCCAGGGGCCCCAAAACACAAGATTTATGGAATGGTTAAAAGTGCATGAAAATGGCCAATTTACTCACTCTGAGTTCTCAAAAAGGGTTTCTTCACCCCGGGAAGTTAATTAAATACCATTTGGAGGCATTTAATGTTCGAGCAAAAACGGCTGATTTTCGACAAAAGAGATAACACCCCCCCATTACGTCATGCTTCAGAAATGTGGAAAATGGTCCGTTTTCAAATGTTTTATTTTTGAACGTCAGTTCACATTTGTAGGTGGATCATCAGTGTTAGAGCTAAAATTAGCATGTTTAAAGTGATTTTCATGCTTCCAGGGGCCCAAAACACAAGATTTATGGAATGGTTAAAAGTGCATGAAAATGGCCAATTTACTCACTCTGAGTTCTCAAAAAGGGTTTCTTCACCCCGGGAAGTTAATTAAATACCATTTGGAGGCATTTAATGTTCGAGCAAAAACGGCTGATTTTCGACAAAAGAGATAACACCCCCCCATTACGTCATGCTTCAGAAATGTGGAAAATGGTCCGTTTTCAAATGTTTTATTTTTGAACGTCAGTTCACATTTGTAGGTGGATCATCAGTGTTAGAGCTAAAATTAGCATGTTTAAAGTGATTTTCATGCTTCCAGGGGCTCGGGAAGTTAATTAAATACCATTTGGAGGCATTTAATGTTCGAGCAAAAACGGCTGATTTTCGACAAAAGAGATAACACCCCCCCATTACGTCATGCTTCAGAAATGTGGAAAATGGTCCGTTTTCAAATGTTTTATTTTTGAACGTCAGTTCACATTTGTAGGTGGATCATCAGTGTTAGAGCTAAAATTAGCATGTTTAAAGTGATTTTCATGCTTCCAGGGGCTCGGGAAGTTAATTAAATACCATTTGGAGGCATTTAATGTTCGAGCAAAAACGGCTGATTTTCGACAAAAGAGATAACACCCCCCCATTACGTCATGCTTCAGAAATGTGGAAAATGGTCCGTTTTCAAATGTTTTATTTTTGAACGTCAGTTCACATTTGTAGGTGGATCATCAGTGTTAGAGCTAAAAATAGCATGTTTAAAGTGATTTTCATGCTTCCAGGGGCCCAAAACACAAGATTTATGGAATGGTTAAAAGTGCATGAAAATGGCCAATTTACTCACTCTGAGTTCTCAAAAAGGGTTTCTTCACCCCGGGAAGTTAATTAAATACCATTTGGAGGCATTTAATGTTCGAGCAAAAACGGCTGATTTTCGACAAAAGAGATAACACCCCCCCATTACGTCATGCTTCAGAAATGTGGAAAATGGTCCGTTTTCAAATGTTTTATTTTTGAACGTCAGTTCACATTTGTAGGTGGATCATCAGTGTTAGAGCTAAAATTAGCATGTTTAAAGTGATTTTCATGCTTCCAGGGGCTCGGGAAGTTAATTAAATACCATTTGGAGGCATTTAATGTTCGAGCAAAAACGGCTGATTTTCGACAAAAGAGATAACACCCCCCCATTACGTCATGCTTCAGAAATGTGGAAAATGGTCCGTTTTCAAATGTTTTATTTTTGAACGTCAGTTCACATTTGTAGGTGGATCATCAGTGTTAGAGCTAAAATTAGCATGTTTAAAGTGATTTTCATGCTTCCAGGGGCTCGGGAAGTTAATTAAATACCATTTGGAGGCATTTAATGTTCGAGCAAAAACGGCTGATTTTCGACAAAAGAGATAACACCCCCCCATTACGTCATGCTTCAGAAATGTGGAAAATGGTCCGTTTTCAAATGTTTTATTTTTGAACGTCAGTTCACATTTGTAGGTGGATCATCAGTGTTAGAGCTAAAATTAGCATGTTTAAAGTGATTTTCATGCTTCCAGGGGCTCGGGAAGTTAATTAAATACCATTTGGAGGCATTTAATGTTCGAGCAAAAACGGCTGATTTTCGACAAAAGAGATAACACCCCCCCATTACGTCATGCTTCAGAAATGTGGAAAATGGTCCGTTTTCAAATGTTTTATTTTTGAACGTCAGTTCACATTTGTAGGTGGATCATCAGTGTTAGAGCTAAAATTAGCATGTTTAAAGTGATTTTCATGCTTCCAGGGGCTCGGGAAGTTAATTAAATACCATTTGGAGGCATTTAATGTTCGAGCAAAAACGGCTGATTTTCAACAAAAGAGATAACACCCCCCCATTACGTCATGCTTCAGAAATGTGGAAAATGGTCCGTTTTCAAATGTTTTATTTTTGAACGTCAGTTCACATTTGTAGGTGGATCATCAGTGTTAGAGCTAAAATTAGCATGTTTAAAGTGATTTTCATGCTTCCAGGGGCTCGGGAAGTTAATTAAATACCATTTGGAGGCATTTAATGTTCGAGCAAAAACGGCTGATTTTCGACAAAAGAGATAACACCCCCCCATTACGTCATGCTTCAGAAATGTGGAAAATGGTCCGTTTTCAAATGTTTTATTTTTGAACGTCAGTTCACATTTGTAGGTGGATCATCAGTGTTAGAGCTAAAATTAGCATGTTTAAAGTGATTTTCATGCTTCCAGGGGCTCGGGAAGTTAATTAAATACCATTTGGAGGCATTTAATGTTCGAGCAAAAACGGCTGATTTTCGACAAAAGAGATAACACCCCCCCATTACGTCATGCTTCAGAAATGTGGAAAATGGTCCGTTTTCAAATGTTTTATTTTTGAACGTCAGTTCACATTTGTAGGTGGATCATCAGTGTTAGAGCTAAAATTAGCATGTTTAAAGTGATTTTCATGCTTCCAGGGGCTCGGGAAGTTAATTAAATACCATTTGGAGGCATTTAATGTTCGAGCAAAAACGGCTGATTTTCGACAAAAGAGATAACACCCCCCCATTACGTCATGCTTCAGAAATGTGGAAAATGGTCCGTTTTCAAATGTTTTATTTTTGAACGTCAGTTCACATTTGTAGGTGGATCATCAGTGTTAGAGCTAAAATTAGCATGTTTAAAGTGATTTTCATGCTTCCAGGGGCCCAAAACACAAGATTTATGGAATGGTTAAAAGTGCATGAAAATTGCCAATTTACTCACTCTGAGTTCTCAAAAAGGGTTTCTTCACCCCGGGAAGTTAATTAAATACCATTTGGAGGCATTTAATGTTCGAGCAAAAGCGGCTGATTTTCGACAAAAGAGATAACACCCCCCCATTACGTCATGCTTCAGAAATGTGGAAAATGGTCCGTTTTCAAATGTTTTATTTTTGAACGTCAGTTCACATTTGTAGGTGGATCATCAGTGTTAGAGCTAAAATTAGCATGTTTAAAGTGATTTTCATGCTTCCAGGGGCTCGGGAAGTTAATTAAATACCATTTGGAGGCATTTAATGTTCGAGCAAAAACGGCTGATTTTCGACAAAAGAGATAACACCCCCCCATTACGTCATGCTTCAGAAATGTGGAAAATGGTCCGTTTTCAAATGTTTTATTTTTGAACGTCAGTTCACATTTGTAGGTGGATCATCAGTGTTAGAGCTAAAATTAGCATGTTTAAAGTGATTTTCATGCTTCCAGGGGCTCTGGAAGTTAATTAAATACCATTTGGAGGCATTTAATGTTCGAGCAAAAACGGCTGATTTTCGACAAAAGAGATAACACCCCCCCATTACGTCATGCTTCAGAAATGTGGAAAATGGTCCGTTTTCAAATGTTTTATTTTTGAACGTCAGTTCACATTTGTAGGTGGATCATCAGTGTTAGAGCTAAAATTAGCATGTTTAAAGTGATTTTCATGCTTCCAGGGGCCCAAAACACAAGATTTATGGAATGGTTAAAAGTGCATGAAAATGGCCAATTTACTCACTCTGAGTTCTCAAAAAGGGTTTCTTCACCCCGGGAAGTCAATTAAATACCATTTGGAGGCATTTAATGTTCGAGCAAAAACGGCTGATTTTCGACAAAAGAGATAACACCCCCCCATTACGTCATGCTTCAGAAATGTGGAAAATGGTCCGTTTTCAAATGTTTTATTTTTGAACGTCAGTTCACATTTGTAGGTGGATCATCAGTGTTAGAGCTAAAATTAGCATGTTTAAAGTGATTTTCATGCTTCCAGGGGCTCGGGAAGTTAATTAAATACCATTTGGAGGCATTTAATGTTCGAGCAAAAACGGCTGATTTTCGACAAAAGAGATAACACCCCCCCATTACGTCATGCTTCAGAAATGTGGAAAATGGTCCGTTTTCAAATGTTTTATTTTTGAACGTCAGTTCACATTTGTAGGTGGATCATCAGTGTTAGAGCTAAAATTAGCATGTTTAAAGTGATTTTCATGCTTCCAAGGGCCCAAAACACAAGATTTATAGAATGGTTAAAAGTGCATGAAAATGGCCAATTTACTCACTCTGAGTTCTCAAAAAGGGTTTCTTCACCCCGGGAAGTTAATTAAATACCATTTGGAGGCATTTAATGTTCGAGCAAAAACGGCTGATTTTCGACAAAAGAGATAACACCCCCCCATTACGTCATGCTTCAGAAATGTGGAAAATGGTCCGTTTTCAAATGTTTTATTTTTGAACGTCAGTTCACATTTGTAGGTGGATCATCAGTGTTAGAGCTAAAATTAGCATGTTTAAAGTGATTTTCATGCTTCCAGGGGCCCAAAACACAAGATTTATGGAATGGTTAAAAGTGCATGAAAATGGCCAATTTCCTCACTCTGAGTTCTCAAAAAGGGTTTCTTCACCCCGGGAAGTTAATTAAATACCATTTGGAGGGATTTAATGTTCGAGCAAAAACGGCTGATTTTCGACAAAAGAGATAACACCCCCCCATTACGTCATGCTTCAGAAATGTGGAAAATGGTCCGTTTTCAAATGTTTTATTTTTGAACGTCAGTTCACATTTGTAGGTGGATCATCAGTGTTAGAGCTAAAATTAGCATGTTTAAAGTGATTTTCATGCTTCCAGGGGCCCAAAACACAAGATTTATGGAATGGTTAAAAGTGCATGAAAATGGCCAATTTACTCACTCTGAGTTCTCAAAAAGGGTTTCTTCACCCCGGGAAGTTAATTAAATACCATTTGGAGGCATTTAATGTTCGAGCAAAAACGGCTGATTTTCGACAAAAGAGATAACACCCCCCCATTACGTCATGCTTCAGAAATGTGGAAAATGGTCCGTTTTCAAATGTTTTATTTTTGAACGTCAGTTCACATTTGTAGGTGGATCATCAGTGTTAGAGCTAAAATTAGCATGTTTAAAGTGATTTTCATGCTTCCAGGGGCCCAAAACACAAGATTTATGGAATGGTTAAAAGTGCATGAAAATGGCCAATTTACTCACTCTGAGTTCTCAAAAAGGGTTTCTTCACCCCGGGAAGTTAATTAAATACCATTTGGAGGCATTTAATGTTCGAGCAAAAACGGCTGATTTTCGACAAAAGAGATAACACCCCCCCATTACGTCATGCTTCAGAAATGTGGAAAATGGTCCGTTTTCAAATGTTTTATTTTTGAACGTCAGTTCACATTTGTAGGTGGATCATCAGTGTTAGAGCTAAAATTAGCATGTTTAAAGTGATTTTCATGCTTCCAGGGGCTCGGGAAGTTAATTAAATACCATTTGGAGGCATTTAATGTTCGAGCAAAAACGGCTGATTTTCGACAAAAGAGATAACACCCCCCCATTACGTCATGCTTCAGAAATGTGGAAAATGGTCCGTTTTCAAATGTTTTATTTTTGAACGTCAGTTCACATTTGTAGGTGGATCATCAGTGTTAGAGCTAAAATTAGCATGTTTAAAGTGATTTTCATGCTTCCAGGGGCTCGGGAAGTTAATTAAATACCATTTGGAGGCATTTAATGTTCGAGCAAAAACGGCTGATTTTCGACAAAAGAGATAACACCCCCCCATTACGTCATGCTTCAGAAATGTGGAAAATGGTCCGTTTTCAAATGTTTTATTTTTGAACGTCAGTTCACATTTGTAGGTGGATCATCAGTGTTAGAGCTAAAATTAGCATGTTTAAAGTGATTTTCATGCTTCCAGGGGCTCGGGAAGTTAATTAAATACCATTTGGAGGCATTTAATGTTCGAGCAAAAACGGCTGATTTTCGACAAAAGAGATAACACCCCCCCATTACGTCATGCTTCAGAAATGTGGAAAATGGTCCGTTTTCAAATGTTTTATTTTTGAACGTCAGTTCACATTTGTAGGTGGATCATCAGTGTTAGAGCTAAAATTAGCATGTTTAAAGTGATTTTCATGCTTCCAGGGGCCCAAAACACAAGATTTATGGAATGGTTAAAAGTGCATGAAAATGGCCAATTTACTCACTCTGAGTTCTCAAAAAGGGTTTCTTCACCCCGGGAAGTTAATTAAATACCATTTGGAGGCATTTAATGTTCGAGCAAAAACGGCTGATTTTCGACAAAAGAGATAACACCCCCCCCATTACGTCATGCTTCAGAAATGTGGAAAATGGTCCGTTTTCAAATGTTTTATTTTTGAACGTCAGTTCACATTTGTAGGGGGATCATCAGTGTTAGAGCTAAAATTAGCATGTTTAAAGTGATTTTCATGCTTCCAGGGGCTCGGGAAGTTAATTAAATACCATTTGGAGGCATTTAATGTTCGAGCAAAAACGGCTGATTTTCGACAAAAGAGATAACACCCCCCCATTACGTCATGCTTCAGAAATGTGGAAAATGGTCCGTTTTCAAATGTTTTATTTTTGAACGTCAGTTCACATTTGTAGGTGGATCATCAGTGTTAGAGCTAAAATTAGCATGTTTAAAGTGATTTTCATGCTTCCAGGGGCTCGGGGAGTTAATTAAATACCATTTGGAGGCATTTAATGTTCGAGCAAAAACGGCTGATTTTCGACAAAAGAGATAACACCCCCCCATTACGTCATGCTTCAGAAATGTGGAAAATGGTCCGTTTTCAAATGTTTTATTTTTGAACGTCAGTTCACATTTGTAGGTGGATCATCAGTGTTAGAGCTAAAATTAGCATGTTTAAAGTGATTTTCATGCTTCCAGGGGCTCGGGAAGTTAATTAAATACCATTTGGAGGCATTTAATGTTCGAGCAAAAACGGCTGATTTTCGACAAAAGAGATAACACCCCCCCATTACGTCATGCTTCAGAAATGTGGAAAATGGTCCGTTTTCAAATGTTTTATTTTTGAACGTCAGTTCACATTTGTAGGTGGATCATCAGTGTTAGAGCTAAAATTAGCATGTTTAAAGTGATTTTCATGCTTCCAGGGGCTCGGGAAGTTAATTAAATACCATTTGGAGGCATTTAATGTTCGAGCAAAAACGGCTGATTTTCGACAAAAGAGATAACACCCCCCCATTACGTCATGCTTCAGAAATGTGGAAAATGGTCCGTTTTCAAATGTTTTATTTTTGAACGTCAGTTCACATTTGTAGGTGGATCATCAGTGTTAGAGCTAAAATTTGCATGTTTAAAGTGATTTTCATGCTTCCAGGGGCTCGGGAAGTTAATTAAATACCATTTGGAGGCATTTAATGTTCGAGCAAAAACGGCTGATTTTCGACAAAAGAGATAACACCCCCCCATTACGTCATGCTTCAGAAATGTGGAAAATGGTCCGTTTTCAAATGTTTTATTTTTGAACGTCAGTTCACATTTGTAGGTGGATCATCAGTGTTAGAGCTAAAATTAGCATGTTTAAAGTGATTTTCATGCTTCCAGGGGCTCGGGAAGTTAATTAAATACCATTTGGAGGCATTTAATGTTCGAGCAAAAACGGCTGATTTTCGACAAAAGAGATAACACCCCCCCATTACGTCATGCTTCAGAAATGTGGAAAATGGTCCGTTTTCAAATGTTTTATTTTTGAACGTCAGTTCACATTTGTAGGTGGATCATCAGTGTTAGAGCTAAAATTAGCATGTTTAAAGTGATTTTCATGCTTCCAGGGGCTCGGGAAGTTAATTAAATACCATTTGGAGGCATTTAATGTTCGAGCAAAAACGGCTGATTTTCGACAAAAGAGATAACACCCCCCCATTACGTCATGCTTCAGAAATGTGGAAAATGGTCCGTTTTCAAATGTTTTATTTTTGAACGTCAGTTCACATTTGTAGGTGGATCATCAGTGTTAGAGCTAAAATTAGCATGTTTAAAGTGATTTTCATGCTTCCAGGGGCTCGGGAAGTTAATTAAATACCATTTGGAGGCATTTAATGTTCGAGCAAAAACGGCTGATTTTCGACAAAAGAGATAACACCCCCCCATTACGTCATGCTTCAGAAATGTGGAAAATGGTCCGTTTTCAAATGTTTTATTTTTGAACGTCAGTTCACATTTGTAGGTGGATCATCAGTGTTAGAGCTAAAATTAGCATGTTTAAAGTGATTTTCATGCTTCCAGGGGCCCAAAACACAAGATTTATGGAATGGTTAAAAGTGCATGAAAATTGCCAATTTACTCACTCTGAGTTCTCAAAAAGGGTTTCTTCACCCCGGGAAGTTAATTAAATACCATTTGGAGGCATTTAATGTTCGAGCAAAAGCGGCTGATTTTCGACAAAAGAGATAACACCCCCCCATTACGTCATGCTTCAGAAATGTGGAAAATGGTCCGTTTTCAAATGTTTTATTTTTGAACGTCAGTTCACATTTGTAGGTGGATCATCAGTGTTAGAGCTAAAATTAGCATGTTTAAAGTGATTTTCATGCTTCCAGGGGCTCGGGAAGTTAATTAAATACCATTTGGAGGCATTTAATGTTCGAGCAAAAACGGCTGATTTTCGACAAAAGAGATAACACCCCCCCATTACGTCATGCTTCAGAAATGTGGAAAATGGTCCGTTTTCAAATGTTTTATTTTTGAACGTCAGTTCACATTTGTAGGTGGATCATCAGTGTTAGAGCTAAAATTAGCATGTTTAAAGTGATTTTCATGCTTCCAGGGGCTCTGGAAGTTAATTAAATACCATTTGGAGGCATTTAATGTTCGAGCAAAAACGGCTGATTTTCGACAAAAGAGATAACACCCCCCCATTACGTCATGCTTCAGAAATGTGGAAAATGGTCCGTTTTCAAATGTTTTATTTTTGAACGTCAGTTCACATTTGTAGGTGGATCATCAGTGTTAGAGCTAAAATTAGCATGTTTAAAGTGATTTTCATGCTTCCAGGGGCCCAAAACACAAGATTTATGGAATGGTTAAAAGTGCATGAAAATGGCCAATTTACTCACTCTGAGTTCTCAAAAAGGGTTTCTTCACCCCGGGAAGTTAATTAAATACCATTTGGAGGCATTTAATGTTCGAGCAAAAACGGCTGATTTTCGACAAAAGAGATAACACCCCCCCATTACGTCATGCTTCAGAAATGTGGAAAATGGTCCGTTTTCAAATGTTTTATTTTTGAACGTCAGTTCACATTTGTAGGTGGATCATCAGTGTTAGAGCTAAAATTAGCATGTTTAAAGTGATTTTCATGCTTCCAGGGGCTCGGGAAGTTAATTAAATACCATTTGGAGGCATTTAATGTTCGAGCAAAAACGGCTGATTTTCGACAAAAGAGATAACACCCCCCCATTACGTCATGCTTCAGAAATGTGGAAAATGGTCCGTTTTCAAATGTTTTATTTTTGAACGTCAGTTCACATTTGTAGGTGGATCATCAGTGTTAGAGCTAAAATTAGCATGTTTAAAGTGATTTTCATGCTTCCAAGGGCCCAAAACACAAGATTTATGGAATGGTTAAAAGTGCATGAAAATGGCCAATTTACTCACTCTGAGTTCTCAAAAAGGGTTTCTTCACCCCGGGAAGTTAATTAAATACCATTTGGAGGCATTTAATGTTCGAGCAAAAACGGCTGATTTTCGACAAAAGAGATAACACCCCCCCATTACGTCATGCTTCAGAAATGTGGAAAATGGTCCGTTTTCAAATGTTTTATTTTTGAACGTCAGTTCACATTTGTAGGTGGATCATCAGTGTTAGAGCTAAAATTAGCATGTTTAAAGTGATTTTCATGCTTCCAGGGGCCCAAAACACAAGATTTATGGAATGGTTAAAAGTGCATGAAAATGGCCAATTTCCTCACTCTGAGTTCTCAAAAAGGGTTTCTTCACCCCGGGAAGTTAATTAAATACCATTTGGAGGGATTTAATGTTCGAGCAAAAACGGCTGATTTTCGACAAAAGAGATAACACCCCCCCATTACGTCATGCTTCAGAAATGTGGAAAATGGTCCGTTTTCAAATGTTTTATTTTTGAACGTCAGTTCACATTTGTAGGTGGATCATCAGTGTTAGAGCTAAAATTAGCATGTTTAAAGTGATTTTCATGCTTCCAGGGGCCCAAAACACAAGATTTATGGAATGGTTAAAAGTGCATGAAAATGGCCAATTTACTCACTCTGAGTTCTCAAAAAGGGTTTCTTCACCCCGGGAAGTTAATTAAATACCATTTGGAGGCATTTAATGTTCGAGCAAAAACGGCTGATTTTCGACAAAAGAGATAACACCCCCCCATTACGTCATGCTTCAGAAATGTGGAAAATGGTCCGTTTTCAAATGTTTTATTTTTGAACGTCAGTTCACATTTGTAGGTGGATCATCAGTGTTAGAGCTAAAATTAGCATGTTTAAAGTGATTTTCATGCTTCCAGGGGCCCAAAACACAAGATTTATGGAATGGTTAAAAGTGCATGAAAATGGCCAATTTACTCACTCTGAGTTCTCAAAAAGGGTTTCTTCACCCCGGGAAGTTAATTAAATACCATTTGGAGGCATTTAATGTTCGAGCAAAAACGGCTGATTTTCGACAAAAGAGATAACACCCCCCCATTACGTCATGCTTCAGAAATGTGGAAAATGGTCCGTTTTCAAATGTTTTATTTTTGAACGTCAGTTCACATTTGTAGGTGGATCATCAGTGTTAGAGCTAAAATTAGCATGTTTAAAGTGATTTTCATGCTTCCAGGGGCTCGGGAAGTTAATTAAATACCATTTGGAGGCATTTAATGTTCGAGCAAAAACGGCTGATTTTCGACAAAAGAGATAACACCCCCCCATTACGTCATGCTTCAGAAATGTGGAAAATGGTCCGTTTTCAAATGTTTTATTTTTGAACGTCAGTTCACATTTGTAGGTGGATCATCAGTGTTAGAGCTAAAATTAGCATGTTTAAAGTGATTTTCATGCTTCCAGGGGCTCGGGAAGTTAATTAAATACCATTTGGAGGCATTTAATGTTCGAGCAAAAACGGCTGATTTTCGACAAAAGAGATAACACCCCCCCATTACGTCATGCTTCAGAAATGTGGAAAATGGTCCGTTTTCAAATGTTTTATTTTTGAACGTCAGTTCACATTTGTAGGTGGATCATCAGTGTTAGAGCTAAAATTAGCATGTTTAAAGTGATTTTCATGCTTCCAGGGGCTCGGGAAGTTAATTAAATACCATTTGGAGGCATTTAATGTTCGAGCAAAAACGGCTGATTTTCGACAAAAGAGATAACACCCCCCCATTACGTCATGCTTCAGAAATGTGGAAAATGGTCCGTTTTCAAATGTTTTATTTTTGAACGTCAGTTCACATTTGTAGGTGGATCATCAGTGTTAGAGCTAAAATTAGCATGTTTAAAGTGATTTTCATGCTTCCAGGGGCCCAAAACACAAGATTTATGGAATGGTTAAAAGTGCATGAAAATGGCCAATTTACTCACTCTGAGTTCTCAAAAAGGGTTTCTTCACCCCGGGAAGTTAATTAAATACCATTTGGAGGCATTTAATGTTCGAGCAAAAACGGCTGATTTTCGACAAAAGAGATAACACCCCCCCCATTACGTCATGCTTCAGAAATGTGGAAAATGGTCCGTTTTCAAATGTTTTATTTTTGAACGTCAGTTCACATTTGTAGGGGGATCATCAGTGTTAGAGCTAAAATTAGCATGTTTAAAGTGATTTTCATGCTTCCAGGGGCTCGGGAAGTTAATTAAATACCATTTGGAGGCATTTAATGTTCGAGCAAAAACGGCTGATTTTCGACAAAAGAGATAACACCCCCCCATTACGTCATGCTTCAGAAATGTGGAAAATGGTCCGTTTTCAAATGTTTTATTTTTGAACGTCAGTTCACATTTGTAGGTGGATCATCAGTGTTAGAGCTAAAATTAGCATGTTTAAAGTGATTTTCATGCTTCCAGGGGCTCGGGGAGTTAATTAAATACCATTTGGAGGCATTTAATGTTCGAGCAAAAACGGCTGATTTTCGACAAAAGAGATAACACCCCCCCATTACGTCATGCTTCAGAAATGTGGAAAATGGTCCGTTTTCAAATGTTTTATTTTTGAACGTCAGTTCACATTTGTAGGTGGATCATCAGTGTTAGAGCTAAAATTAGCATGTTTAAAGTGATTTTCATGCTTCCAGGGGCTCGGGAAGTTAATTAAATACCATTTGGAGGCATTTAATGTTCGAGCAAAAACGGCTGATTTTCGACAAAAGAGATAACACCCCCCCATTACGTCATGCTTCAGAAATGTGGAAAATGGTCCGTTTTCAAATGTTTTATTTTTGAACGTCAGTTCACATTTGTAGGTGGATCATCAGTGTTAGAGCTAAAATTAGCATGTTTAAAGTGATTTTCATGCTTCCAGGGGCTCGGGAAGTTAATTAAATACCATTTGGAGGCATTTAATGTTCGAGCAAAAACGGCTGATTTTCGACAAAAGAGATAACACCCCCCCATTACGTCATGCTTCAGAAATGTGGAAAATGGTCCGTTTTCAAATGTTTTATTTTTGAACGTCAGTTCACATTTGTAGGTGGATCATCAGTGTTAGAGCTAAAATTAGCATGTTTAAAGTGATTTTCATGCTTCCAGGGGCTCGGGAAGTTAATTAAATACCATTTGGAGGCATTTAATGTTCGAGCAAAAACGGCTGATTTTCGACAAAAGAGATAACACCCCCCCATTACGTCATGCTTCAGAAATGTGGAAAATGGTCCGTTTTCAAATGTTTTATTTTTGAACGTCAGTTCACATTTGTAGGTGGATCATCAGTGTTAGAGCTAAAATTAGCATGTTTAAAGTGATTTTCATGCTTCCAGGGGCTCGGGAAGTTAATTAAATACCATTTGGAGGCATTTAATGTTCGAGCAAAAACGGCTGATTTTCGACAAAAGAGATAACACCCCCCCATTACGTCATGCTTCAGAAATGTGGAAAATGGTCCGTTTTCAAATGTTTTATTTTTGAACGTCAGTTCACATTTGTAGGTGGATCATCAGTGTTAGAGCTAAAATTAGCATGTTTAAAGTGATTTTCATGCTTCCAGGGGCTCGGGAAGTTAATTAAATACCATTTGGAGGCATTTATTGTTCGAGCAAAAACGGCTGATTTTCGACAAAAGAGATAACACCCCCCCATTACGTCATGCTTCAGAAATGTGGAAAATGGTCCGTTTTCAAATGTTTTATTTTTGAACGTCAGTTCACATTTGTAGGTGGATCATCAGTGTTAGAGCTAAAATTAGCATGTTTAAAGTGATTTTCATGCTTCCAGGGGCTCGGGAAGTTAATTAAATACCATTTGGAGGCATTTAATGTTCGAGCAAAAACGGCTGATTTTCGACAAAAGAGATAACACCCCCCCATTACGTCATGCTTCAGAAATGTGGAAAATGGTCCGTTTTCAAATGTTTTATTTTTGAACGTCAGTTCACATTTGTAGGTGGATCATCAGTGTTAGAGCTAAAATTAGCATGTTTAAAGTGATTTTCATGCTTCCAGGGGCTCGGGAAGTTAATTAAATACCATTTGGAGGCATTTAATGTTCGAGCAAAAACGGCTGATTTTCGACAAAAGAGATAACACCCCCCCATTACGTCATGCTTCAGAAATGTGGAAAATGGTCCGTTTTCAAATGTTTTATTTTTGAACGTCAGTTCACATTTGTAGGTGGATCATCAGTGTTAGAGCTAAAATTAGCATGTTTAAAGTGATTTTCATGCTTCCAGGGGCCCAAAACACAAGATTTATGGAATGGTTAAAAGTGCATGAAAATGGCCAATTTACTCACTCTGAGTTCTCAAAAAGGGTTTCTTCACCCCGGGAAGTTAATTAAATACCATTTGGAGGCATTTAATGTTCGAGCAAAAACGGCTGATTTTCGACAAAAGAGATAACACCCCCCCATTACGTCATGCTTCGGAAATGTGGAAAATGGTCCGTTTTCAAATGTTTTATTTTTGAACGTCAGTTCACATTTGTAGGTGGATCATCAGTGTTAGAGCTAAAATTAGCATGTTTAAAGTGATTTTCATGCTTCCAGGGGCCCAAAACACAAGATTTATGGAATGGTTAAAAGTGCATGAAAATGGCCAATTTACTCACTCTGAGTTCTCAAAAAGGGTTTCTTCACCCCGGGAAGTTAATTAAATACCATTTGGAGGCATTTAATGTTCAAGCAAAAACGGCTGATTTTCGACAAAAGAGATAACCCCCCCCTATTACGTCATGCTTCAGAAATGTTGAAAAATGGTCCGTTTTCAAATGTTTTATTTTTGAACGTCAGTTCACATTTGTAGGTGGATCATCAGTGTTAGAGCTAAAATTAGCATGTTTAAAGTGATTTTCATGCTTCCAGGGGCTCGGGAAGTTAATTAAATACCATTTGGAGGCATTTAATGTTCGAGCAAAAACGGCTGATTTTCGACAAAAGAGATAACTCCCCCCCATTACGTCATGCTTCAGAAATGTGGAAAATGGTCCGTTTTCAAATGTTTTATTTTTGAACGACAGTTCACATTTGTAGGTGGATCATCAGTGTTAGAGCTAAAATTAGCATGTTTAAAGTGATTTTCATGCTTCCAGGGGCCCAAAACACAAGATTTATGGAATGGTTAAAAGTGCATGAAAATGGCCAATTTACTCACTCTGAGTTCTCAAAAAGGGTTTCTTCACCCCGGGAAGTTAATTAAATACCATTTGGAGGCATTTAATGTTCGAGCAAAAACGGCTGATTTTCGACAAAAGAGATAACACCCCCCCATTACGTCATGCTTCAGAAATGTGGAAAATGGTCCGTTTTCAAATGTTTTATTTTTGAACGTCAGTTCACATTTGTAGGTGGATCATCAGTGTTAGAGCTAAAATTAGCATGTTTAAAGTGATTTTCATGCTTCCAGGGGCTCGGGAAGTTAATTAAATACCATTTGGAGGCATTTAATGTTCGAGCAAAAACGGCTGATTTTCGACAAAAGAGATAACACCCCCCCATTACGTCATGCTTCAGAAATGTGGAAAATGGTCCGTTTTCAAATGTTTTATTTTTGAACGTCAGTTCACATTTGTAGGTGGATCATCAGTGTTAGAGCTAAAATTAGCATGTTTAAAGTGATTTTCATGCTTCCAGGGGCTCGGGAAGTTAATTAAATACCATTTGGAGGCATTTAATGTTCGAGCAAAAACGGCTGATTTTCGACAAAAGAGATAACACCCCCCCATTACGTCATGCTTCAGAAATGTGGAAAATGGTCCGTTTTCAAATGTTTTATTTTTGAACGTCAGTTCACATTTGTAGGTGGATCATCAGTGTTAGAGCTAAAATTAGCATGTTTAAAGTGATTTTCATGCTTCCAGGGGCTCGGGAAGTTAATTAAATACCATTTGGAGGCATTTAATGTTCGAGCAAAAACGGCTGATTTTCGACAAAAGAGATAACACCCCCCCATTACGTCATGCTTCAGAAATGTGGAAAATGGTCCGTTTTCAAATGTTTTATTTTTGAACGTCAGTTCACATTTGTAGGTGGATCATCAGTGTTAGAGCTAAAATTAGCATGTTTAAAGTGATTTTCATGCTTCCAGGGGCTCGGGAAGTTAATTAAATACCATTTGGAGGCATTTAATGTTCGAGCAAAAACGGCTGATTTTCGACAAAAGAGATAACACCCCCCCATTACGTCATGCTTCAGAAATGTGGAAAATGGTCCGTTTTCAAATGTTTTATTTTTGAACGTCAGTTCACATTTGTAGGTGGATCATCAGTGTTAGAGCTAAAATTAGCATGTTTAAAGTGATTTTCATGCTTCCAGGGGCTCGGGAAGTTAATTAAATACCATTTGGAGGCATTTAATGTTCGAGCAAAAACGGCTGATTTTCGACAAAAGAGATAACACCCCCCCATTACGTCATGCTTCAGAAATGTGGAAAATGGTCCGTTTTCAAATGTTTTATTTTTGAACGTCAGTTCACATTTGTAGGTGGATCATCAGTGTTAGAGCTAAAATTAGCATGTTTAAAGTGATTTTCATGCTTCCAGGGGCTCGGGAAGTTAATTAAATACCATTTGGAGGCATTTAATGTTCGAGCAAAAACGGCTGATTTTCGACAAAAGAGATAACACCCCCCCATTACGTCATGCTTCAGAAATGTGGAAAATGGTCCGTTTTCAAATGTTTTATTTTTGAACGTCAGTTCACATTTGTAGGTGGATCATCAGTGTTAGAGCTAAAATTAGCATGTTTAAAGTGATTTTCATGCTTCCAGGGGCCCAAAACACAAGATTTATGGAATGGTTAAAAGTGCATGAAAATTGCCAATTTACTCACTCTGAGTTCTCAAAAAGGGTTTCTTCACCCCGGGAAGTTAATTAAATACCATTTGGAGGCATTTAATGTTCGAGCAAAAGCGGCTGATTTTCGACAAAAGAGATAACACCCCCCCATTACGTCATGCTTCAGAAATGTGGAAAATGGTCCGTTTTCAAATGTTTTATTTTTGAACGTCAGTTCACATTTGTAGGTGGATCATCAGTGTTAGAGCTAAAATTAGCATGTTTAAAGTGATTTTCATGCTTCCAGGGGCTCGGGAAGTTAATTAAATACCATTTGGAGGCATTTAATGTTCGAGCAAAAACGGCTGATTTTCGACAAAAGAGATAACACCCCCCCATTACGTCATGCTTCAGAAATGTGGAAAATGGTCCGTTTTCAAATGTTTTATTTTTGAACGTCAGTTCACATTTGTAGGTGGATCATCAGTGTTAGAGCTAAAATTAGCATGTTTAAAGTGATTTTCATGCTTCCAGGGGCTCTGGAAGTTAATTAAATACCATTTGGAGGCATTTAATGTTCGAGCAAAAACGGCTGATTTTCGACAAAAGAGATAACACCCCCCCATTACGTCATGCTTCAGAAATGTGGAAAATGGTCCGTTTTCAAATGTTTTATTTTTGAACGTCAGTTCACATTTGTAGGTGGATCATCAGTGTTAGAGCTAAAATTAGCATGTTTAAAGTGATTTTCATGCTTCCAGGGGCCCAAAACACAAGATTTATGGAATGGTTAAAAGTGCATGAAAATGGCCAATTTACTCACTCTGAGTTCTCAAAAAGGGTTTCTTCACCCCGGGAAGTTAATTAAATACCATTTGGAGGCATTTAATGTTCGAGCAAAAACGGCTGATTTTCGACAAAAGAGATAACACCCCCCCATTACGTCATGCTTCAGAAATGTGGAAAATGGTCCATTTTCAAATGTTTTATTTTTGAACGTCAGTTCACATTTGTAGGTGGATCATCAGTGTTAGAGCTAAAATTAGCATGTTTAAAGTGATTTTCATGCTTCCAGGGGCTCGGGAAGTTAATTAAATACCATTTGGAGGCATTTAATGTTCGAGCAAAAACGGCTGATTTTCGACAAAAGAGATAACACCCCCCCATTACGTCATGCTTCAGAAATGTGGAAAATGGTCCGTTTTCAAATGTTTTATTTTTGAACGTCAGTTCACATTTGTAGGTGGATCATCAGTGTTAGAGCTAAAATTAGCATGTTTAAAGTGATTTTCATGCTTCCAAGGGCCCAAAACACAAGATTTATGGAATGGTTAAAAGTGCATGAAAATGGCCAATTTACTCACTCTGAGTTCTCAAAAAGGGTTTCTTCACCCCGGGAAGTTAATTAAATACCATTTGGAGGCATTTAATGTTCGAGCAAAAACGGCTGATTTTCGACAAAAGAGATAACACCCCCCCATTACGTCATGCTTCAGAAATGTGGAAAATGGTCCGTTTTCAAATGTTTTATTTTTGAACGTCAGTTCACATTTGTAGGTGGATCATCAGTGTTAGAGCTAAAATTAGCATGTTTAAAGTGATTTTCATGCTTCCAGGGGCCCAAAACACAAGATTTATGGAATGGTTAAAAGTGCATGAAAATGGCCAATTTCCTCACTCTGAGTTCTCAAAAAGGGTTTCTTCACCCCGGGAAGTTAATTAAATACCATTTGGAGGGATTTAATGTTCGAGCAAAAACGGCTGATTTTCGACAAAAGAGATAACACCCCCCCATTACGTCATGCTTCAGAAATGTGGAAAATGGTCCGTTTTCAAATGTTTTATTTTTGAACGTCAGTTCACATTTGTAGGTGGATCATCAGTGTTAGAGCTAAAATTAGCATGTTTAAAGTGATTTTCATGCTTCCAGGGGCCCAAAACACAAGATTTATGGAATGGTTAAAAGTGCATGAAAATGGCCAATTTACTCACTCTGAGTTCTCAAAAAGGGTTTCTTCACCCCGGGAAGTTAATTAAATACCATTTGGAGGCATTTAATGTTCGAGCAAAAACGGCTGATTTTCGACAAAAGAGATAACACCCCCCCATTACGTCATGCTTCAGAAATGTGGAAAATGGTCCGTTTTCAAATGTTTTATTTTTGAACGTCAGTTCACATTTGTAGGTGGATCATCAGTGTTAGAGCTAAAATTAGCATGTTTAAAGTGATTTTCATGCTTCCAGGGGCCCAAAACACAAGATTTATGGAATGGTTAAAAGTGCATGAAAATGGCCAATTTACTCACTCTGAGTTCTCAAAAAGGGTTTCTTCACCCCGGGAAGTTAATTAAATACCATTTGGAGGCATTTAATGTTCGAGCAAAAACGGCTGATTTTCGACAAAAGAGATAACACCCCCCCATTACGTCATGCTTCAGAAATGTGGAAAATGGTCCGTTTTCAAATGTTTTATTTTTGAACGTCAGTTCACATTTGTAGGTGGATCATCAGTGTTAGAGCTAAAATTAGCATGTTTAAAGTGATTTTCATGCTTCCAGGGGCTCGGGAAGTTAATTAAATACCATTTGGAGGCATTTAATGTTCGAGCAAAAACGGCTGATTTTCGACAAAAGAGATAACACCCCCCCATTACGTCATGCTTCAGAAATGTGGAAAATGGTCCGTTTTCAAATGTTTTATTTTTGAACGTCAGTTCACATTTGTAGGTGGATCATCAGTGTTAGAGCTAAAATTAGCATGTTTAAAGTGATTTTCATGCTTCCAGGGGCTCGGGAAGTTAATTAAATACCATTTGGAGGCATTTAATGTTCGAGCAAAAACGGCTGATTTTCGACAAAAGAGATAACACCCCCCCATTACGTCATGCTTCAGAAATGTGGAAAATGGTCCGTTTTCAAATGTTTTATTTTTGAACGTCAGTTCACATTTGTAGGTGGATCATCAGTGTTAGAGCTAAAATTAGCATGTTTAAAGTGATTTTCATGCTTCCAGGGGCTCGGGAAGTTAATTAAATACCATTTGGAGGCATTTAATGTTCGAGCAAAAACGGCTGATTTTCGACAAAAGAGATAACACCCCCCCATTACGTCATGCTTCAGAAATGTGGAAAATGGTCCGTTTTCAAATGTTTTATTTTTGAACGTCAGTTCACATTTGTAGGTGGATCATCAGTGTTAGAGCTAAAATTAGCATGTTTAAAGTGATTTTCATGCTTCCAGGGGCTCGGGAAGTTAATTAAATACCATTTGGAGGCATTTAATGTTCGAGCAAAAACGGCTGATTTTCGACAAAAGAGATAACACCCCCCCATTACGTCATGCTTCAGAAATGTGGAAAATGGTCCGTTTTCAAATGTTTTATTTTTGAACGTCAGTTCACATTTGTAGGTGGATCATCAGTGTTAGAGCTAAAATTAGCATGTTTAAAGTGATTTTCATGCTTCCAGGGGCTCGGGAAGTTAATTAAATACCATTTGGAGGCATTTATTGTTCGAGCAAAAACGGCTGATTTTCGACAAAAGAGATAACACCCCCCCATTACGTCATGCTTCAGAAATGTGGAAAATGGTCCGTTTTCAAATGTTTTTATTTTTGAACGTCAGTTCACATTTGTAGGTGGATCATCAGTGTTAGAGCTAAAATTAGCATGT